>NC_134357.1:40621262-40656262 GCF_048569485.1 Anomaloglossus baeobatrachus | reverse complement strand
TCGTGGGAGCGAGCCACGTAAACCGGGACCTTGTTGTTGTGCCGGGATGCCATTAGATCCACTTCCGGAGTGCCCCACTTGCGGCAGATTGACCGAAACACTGCCGGATGCAGAGCCCACTCGCCGCTTTCCACGGCCTGACGGCTGAGATAATCTGCCTCCCAGTTTTCTACGCCTGGGATGTGGACTGCGGATATGGTGGCCTTGGAGTCCTCCGTCCACTGAAGGATGCGTTGAACCTCCAACATTGCCAGGCGGCTGCGAGTCCCGCCCTGGTGATTGATGTAGGCAACCGCTGTCGCGTTGTCTGACTGGACTCGAATGTGCTTGCCCGCCAACAGGTGGTGAAAAGCTACGAGAGCTAGGAGCATAGCTCTGATTTCCAGCACGTTGATCGAGAGGGCTGATTCGGACGGAGTCCAAGTGCCCTGTGCTCGGTGGTGGAGGTATACTGCTCCCCAGCCGGATAGACTGGCATCCGTGGTGAGAATCACCCAGGACAGGGCCAGGAAGAAGCGTCCCTGAGACAGAGAGAGGGGCCGAAGCCACCACTGAAGAGAGCCCCTGGTCTGTGGCGACAGAGCCACCAACCTGTGCAAGGAAGAAGTCCGCTTGTCCCAACAGCGGAGAATGTCCAGCTGCAGAGGACGCAGATGGAACTGGGCAAAGGGAACAGCCTCCATTGACGCCACCATCTGACCCTGCACCTGCATTAGGTGCCTGATGGAATGACGGCGGGGCCTCAGCAGAGAGCGCACCGCCAGATGGAGGGACTGCTGTTTGACTAAGGGCAGCTTGACAAGTGCCGGCAGAGTCTCGAACTGCATCCCTAGGTACGTGAGTTTCTGGGTCGGAGTCAGAGTGGACTTGGGCAGATTGACAAGCCACCCGAATTGAACAAGAGTGGCGAGAGTGAGCGAGACACTCCGCTGACAAGCTGCACTGGATGAAGCCTTGACTAGAAGGTTGTCCAGGTAAGGAATCACTGCCAACCCCTGGAGGTGCAGAACCGCAACCACTGCTGCCATGACCTTGGTGAATACTCGAGGGGCCGTGGCTAACCCGAAGGGGAGAGCCACGAATTGGAAATGTTCCTCTCCGATTGCAAAACGTAGCAAACGTTGGTGTGAAACTGCAATTGGCACATGCAGATAGGCATCTCTGATGTCGATGGATGCCAGGAAATCTCCTTGGGTCATTGAGGCAATGACTGATCGCAGAGACTCCATGCGAAAATGCCGCACCTGAACATGCTTGTTGAGAAGCTTGAGATCCAGGATGGGCCGGAAGGAACCGTCCTTTTTGGGGACTAGGAAGAGATTTGAGTAGAAACCTCTGAACCGTTCCCGGGCGGGAACCGGTACAATTACTCCGTTGGCCTGCAAGGATGCCACGGCCTGAGAGAAGGCGGCGGCCTTGGAGCGGGGGGGAGTTGACAGAAAAAATCTGTTTGGCGGGCTGGAAGAGAATTCTATCCTGTAGCCGTGGGAGATGATATCCCGCACCCACTGATCGGAGACGTGTTGAAACCACACGTCGCCAAAGTGGGAGAGCCTGCCACCGACCAAGGACGTTGCTGGCTCGGCCAGATAGTCAAGAGGAGGCTGCCTTGGTGGCAGCAGCTCCTGCGGACTTCTGTGGACGCGGCTTCTTGCGCCAGTTGGGCTTCTGGTCCTTGGCTGAGTTAGTGGACGAGGCCGAGGGCTTAGAGGACGACCAGTTAGAGGAACGAAACCTCGACTGGTTCCTTCCCTGGACAGGTTTCCTGGTTTTAGTCTGTGGCAAGGAAGTACTCTTCCCGCCAGTAGCTTCCTTAATAATTTCATCCAGTTGTTCACCGAACAGCCTGGACCCAGCAAATGGGAGCCCAGCAAGGTACTTCTTTGAAGAAGCATCTGCCTTCCACTCTCGAAGCCACAAGATCCTGCGGATAATGAGGGAATTAGCCGAAGCCACCGCAGTGCGGTGAGAAGCCTCCAGCATGGCAGACATGGCGTAGGATGAAAAGGCTGAAGCCTGGGAAGTTAAGGCAACCATTTCAGGCATAGAGTCCCTAGTGAGGGAATGCATCTCTTCTAGAGAAGCAGAGATGGCTTTGAGAGCCCACACTGCTGCAAAGGATGGGGCGAACGAGGCCCCTGCCGCCTCATATACAGACTTGGCCAGGAGGTCAACCTGGCGGTCAGTGGGATCCCTAAGTGAGGTGCCATCAACCACTGATACAACTGTCCGGGCTGAGAGTCTAGACACCGGAGGGTCTACCTTTGGTGAGTGAGCCCACTCCTTGACCACCTCTGGTGGAAAAGGAAAACTGTCATCAGAACCACGCTTTGGGAAGCGTTTGTCAGGACAGGCTCTGGGCTTGGTCACAGTGGCCTGAAAACTGGAGTGGTTAAAAAACACACTCCTTGTTCTCTTAGGCAAGGTAAACTGGTGCTTTTCTGCCAGAGAGGGTTGCTCCTCTGATACTGGCGGATTGAGGTCCAGTACAGAATTAATGGACGCAATCAAATCACTAACATCTGCGTCACCCTCGGTCAGATCAATGGGGCACATGGAGGTAGCGTCCGAGCCCCCAGTAAAGATATCCTCCTCGTCCTGAGAGTCAGCTCGTGAATCAGAGCCGCGGGACGAGGAAGGAGAGGGGACCCTGCGTCTCCTTTTAGGAGGACGGGTTCTGGGAGCAGATGAAGAAACCTCTGTGAGCTCTGCAGAGCGAGCCGTAGCAGCAGAGGCGCCCTGAGAAGGGGGCTGATGCATGCTCAGCAGAGTCCGGGACAACTCTCCCATGGAGTCGGCAAAGGACTGGGAGATAGACTTAGAGAACAATTCTACCCAAGCCGGGGGTTCAGCCACCGGGGCCGGAGCAGCCGGAGGGACCACTGGGGAGACTCCAGGCTGAGGCACCACCATGTTAGAGCAGGCATCACAATGTGGATATGTGCTCGGTTCAGGTAGTACGAGCTTACATGCAGTGCATATTGCGTACAGCCTTGCAGCCTTGCTCCTAGTGTGAGACATGCTGCTGAGGTGGGGGCTCTGAGCCAGAATGACCCCCGGAGAGTGTATAAGAAGGTCCACAACGGGAGGTTATGGCTTACCAGACCGTTTGTGTGCCCTCCGGATCCCACAGCTCGGACCCCCAGACAGATTATGCAGAGATGCTGCAGTCAGCGCCGATCGGTGTGAGAACGCTGATAAAATGGCGCCAGAGCGAGGAGAGGGGACGGGGCCTAGTCAAAGAGCGGGATCCGGAGGGCCAAGGAGATATACAGGGGAGGGAAACATCTCCTCAGAGAGGAGTGTCCTCCCCTGTGCCGAACGGCCGGTGGGCGGCGCTGCACTGTCCCTCTGCATGATTGGCATGCAGGGGCAGTGAAAACGAAACTAGGTCTCAGGCGAAGCCGGGGCCTAAATTTTACAATGCGGCCGGCGCGCAGGCACCCTCGGCGCGGTTCTCAGGTGAAAACCAGAGAACCGGCCGGAAATGTCACAAAAGTTAAATAACACACTCTCCCCAACAATAAAGTGCAAGGGACCCCCTGACAATAACGTCTCAAATACTTAGCTTGTGAGACGCAGGGCCAGGTCCCTGAGGGATGAGTGCTCCGTCCGGCAGGATCCTGAAAGGGCTGCGGATGGAGACCGGTCTCCTGCAAGGCAGTGAGAACCGTGCTGGCTCCCACTTCAAGCCAGAGCCCGAGGGATGGTGAAGGAGCGCGGCATGTAAGGCTCCAGCCCTGAAATCAACCTTAACAACACCGCCGACACAGTGGGGTGAGAAGGGACATGCCGGGGGTCCAGCTTGGACCCGCTTTTCTTCAAACTCTTTAAAATCAAAAATCAGATGAGAATGCATGTGTGGATGTGTGCCTCCTGAACACAAAGCATTTAACTGGCTATATTTGGTTATCCAGGGGATGTATATGCTCGGAGGGATGAGCTACACTTTTTAGTGTAGTACTTTGTGTGTCCTCCGGAGGCAGAAGCTATACACCCATGGTCTGGGTCTCCCATAGGAACGATGAAGAAAAGCAGCTTTTTATTAGCATGAATTTGCCTAAAAACAATGAAAAAAACATGGAAAAATTCCCACATCAAATGCCGTGTGAACAGAGGCTAACAGTGACATATTCAGTTTGTTTTGTTTGAGGTGTAAGGAAGGGAAAGAGGGATAGCTAGAGAAAGTGATAGAAAGAAAAAAAAAAAAAAAGAAGAGGGATAGAAAGAAAACGGGACAGAAAGAAAGAGGGATAGAAAGAAAAAGAGGGATAGAAAGAAAAAAAAGAGAATTTTGTTTACTTACCGTAAATTCTTTTTCTTATAGTTCAGTCTTGGGAGACCCAGACCTTGGGTGTTTAGCTTCTGCCTCCGGAGGACACACAAAATACTACACCTAAAAGTGTAGCTCCTCCCTCTGAGCTTATACACCCCCTGGTGAGCCAGTCACAGCCAGTTTAGTGCAAAAACTGAAGGAGAATAGCCACCCACAAGTAGAACAGAGCAAGAGCCGGAACAACCGGAGACTCTGTCCACGACAACAGCCAGTGAAAACACGCGGAACAAGGAAATTGCCAACAGGCAACAGGGAGGGTGCTGGGTCTCCCAAGATGGAACTATAAGAAAAAGAATTTACGGTAAGTAAACAAAATTCTCTTTTTCTTTATCGTTCCTTTGGGAGACCCAGACCTTGGGACGTTCCAAAGCAGTCCCTGGGTGGGAAATAAACAGAAAAAACTAAGAAGTAGGCAGAATCTAACCACAAATGGGCGACCGCCGCCTGAAGGATGCGTCTGCCCAAGCTCGCATCTGCCGAAGCATGAGCATGCACTTGGTAGTGCTTCGAGAAGGTATGCAGGCTAGCCCAAGTGGCAGCCTGACAGACTTGTTGAGCCGTAGCCTAGTGCCTAAAAGCCCAAGAGGCACCGATGGCTCTGGTCGAGTGTGCTTTGATCCCCGGCGGGGGAGGCGCCTGCGTTCTCTGGTAGGCGTCCGAAATGGTCGACCTAATCCAACGGGCTAAGGTCGGCTTAGAAGCAGGGAGGCCCTTGCGCCGACCTGTGGTTAGCACAAAAAGAGAGGTGCACCGCCTAAGCGCAGCGGTGCGAGACACATAGATCCGGAGAGCACGCACAAGATCTAGAGTATGTAGAGCTTTTTCAAAACGATGAACAGGGGCCGGACAGAAGGAAGGTAAGGTAATGTCCTGGTTAAGGTGGAAGGGAGAGACCACCTTAGGAAGAAAGTCCGGAGTCGGACGGAGAACCACCTTGTCTTGATGAAAAAACAAAAAAAGGTGACTCCGAGGAGAGCGCAGCCAAATCAGAGACTCTCCTGAGAGAAGTTATGGCAACCAGAAAGGCCACTTTCTGTGAAAGACGATACAAAGAAACCTCCCTAAGAGGCTCAAAGGGGGGTTTCTGCAAGACCGTGAGAACCAAGTTAAGGTTCCAGGGGCCCAAGGGCCGCCGGTAAGGCGGAATGATGTGAGACGCGCCCTGCATGAAGGTGCGGACCTGAGCCAGCCGAGCGAGACGCCGCTGGAACAGAACTGACAGAGCCGAAACTTGTCCCTTGAGAGAGTTGAGGGACAGTCCTAGCTGCAGACCGGACTGTAGAAAAGACAGAAGAGTCGGCAAGGAGAATGGCCAAGGGGGATGGCCGGTAGAGCGACACCAGGACAGGAACATTTTCCAAGTCCTGTGATAGATCTTAGCGGAGGAAGACTTGCGGGCCCGAGTCATAGTGGAGATGACTTCAGGGGGAATACCAGAAGCCGTCAAAATCCAGGACTCAAGAGCCACGCCGTCAATTTGAGGGCCGCAGAATTCGGGCAGAAAACGGACCTTGCGAGAGTAGGTCTGGACGGTCCGGGAGATGCCACGGCATCTCTACGGACAGTTGGAGCAGGTCCGGATACCAAGCTCGCCTGGGTCAGTCCGGTGCAATGAGGATGACTCGACGACCCTCCATTCTGATCTTGCGCAGGACTCTGGGCAAGAGAGCTAGAGGGGGAAACACGTAGGACAGACGAAACTGGGACCAGTCCAGAACCAGAGCGTCCGCGGCGAAGGCCTGAGGATCGTGGGAGCGAGCCACGTAAACAGGAACTTTGTTGTTGTGACGGGATGCCATTAGGTCCACGTCCGGAGTGCCCCATTTGCGGCAGATCGACTGAAATACTGCCGGGTGCAGGGACCACTTGCCACCGTCCACGCTTTGACGGCTGAGATAATCTGCCTCCCAGTTGTCCACGACTGGGATGTGGACTGCGGATATGGTGGACCTGGAGTCCTCCGCCCATTGAAGAATGCGTTGTACCTCCATCATTGCCAGGCGGCTGCGTGTCCCGCCTTGATGGTTGATGTAGGCAACCGCTGTCGCGTTGTCTGACTGGACTCGAATGTGCCTGCCCGCCAGCAGGTGGTGAAATGCTAGGAGAGCTAGAAGCACGGCTCTGGTTTCCAGCACATTGACTGAAAGGGCTGACTCGGACGGAGTCCAAGTGCCCTGTGCTCTGTGGTGGAGACATACCGCTCCCCAGCCGGATAGACTGGCATCCGTGGTGAGAATCACCCAGGACAGGGCCAGGAAGGAGCGCCCTTGGGACAGGGAGAGGGGCCGAAGCCACCACTGAAGAGAGCTCTTGGTCCGTGGCGACAGAGCCACTAACTTGTGTAAGGAGGAAGGTCGCTTGTCCCAACAGCGGAGAATGTCCAGCTGCAGGGGGCGCAGATGGAACTGGGCAAAGGGAACAGCCTCCATGGACGCCATCATTTGACCCAGCACCTGCATCAGACGCCTGAGGGTATAACGGCGGGGCCTCAGGAGAGAGCGCACCGCCAACTGGAGTGACAGCTGTTTGTTTAAGGGTAACTTCACAAGTGCCGGCAGAGTCTCGAACTGCATCCCTAGGTACGGGAGACTCTGGGTCGGAGTCAAGGTGGATTTGGGAAGATTGACAATCCACCCGAATTGGGCTAGAGTGTCGAGAGTGAGCGAGACACTCCGCTGACAGTCTGCGCTGGATGGAGCCTTGACTAGAAGGTCGTCCAGGTAAGGGAGCACTGCCAACCCCTGGAGGTGCAGAACCGCAATCTCTGCTGCCATGACCTTGGTGAATACCCGAGGGGCCGTGGCTAACCCGAAGGGGAGAGCCACGAATTGGAAATGATCTTCTCCTATTGCAAAGCGTAGCCAACGCTGGTGTGAAACTGCAATTGACACGTGTAGATAGGCATCTCTGATGTCGATGGACGCCAGGAAATCCCCTTGGGTCATTGAGGGAATGACTGATCGCAGAGACTCCATGCGAAAGTGCCGCACCCGAACATGCTTGTTGAGAAGCTTGAGATCCAGGATAGGTCGGAAGGTACCGTCCTTTTTGGGAACTAGGAAGAGGTTTGAGTAAAAACCTCTGAACCGTTCCCGGGCGGGAACTGGTACAATTACTCCGTTGGCCTGCAAGGCTGCCACGGCCTGTGAGAAGGCGGCGGCCTTGGAGCAGGAGGGAGTTGAGAGAAATAATCTGTTTGGCGGGCTGGAAGAGAATTCTATCCTGTAGCCGTGAGAGATGATATCTCTCACCCACTGATCGGAGACTTGTTGAAACCAAGCGTCGCCAAAGTGGGAGAGCCTGCCACCGACTAAGGACGATGCCGGAGCGGGCAGAGAGTCACGAGGAGGCTGCCTTAGTGGCAGAACCTCCTGCGGTCTTCTGTGGACGCGCTTTTGAGCGCCAGTTGGATTTCTGGTCCTTAGCTGAGTTAGCGGACGAGGCGGAGGGCTTAGAGGACGACCAGTTGGAGGAACGAAAGGAGCGAAACCTCGACTGAATCCTACCCTGGGCAGGTTTCCTGGTCTTGGTTTGTGGCATGGAAGTACTCTTCCCGCCAGTAGCTTCTTTAATAATTTCATCCAGCTGTTCACCGAACAGCTGGGAACCAGCAAAAGGGAGCCCAGCAAGGTACTTCTTTGAAGAAGCATCTGCCTTCCACTCTCGAAGCCACAAGATCCTGTGGATAACGAGGGAATTAGCCGAAGCCACCGCAGTGCGGTGAGAAGCCTCCAGCATGGCAGACATGGCATAAGAAGAAAAAGCTGAAGCTTGAGAAGTTAAGGCAACCATCTCGGGCATAGATTCTCTGGTGAGGGAATGCATCTCCTCTAGAGAAGCAGAGATGGCTTTGAGGGCCCACACTGCTGCAAAAGTTGGGGAAAACGCGGCCCCCGCCGCTTCATACACGGATTTGGCCAGAAGGTCAATCTGTCAGTGGCATCCCTAAGGGAAGTGCCATCAGCCGGAGGGTCTACCTTTGGGGAGTGAGCCCACTCCTTGACCACCTCAGGTGGAAAGGGAAAACGGTCATCAGAACCACGCTTTGGGAAGCGTTTGTCAGGACAGGCCCTGGGTTTGGTCACAGCGGTCTGAAAACTGGAGTGGTTAAAGAACACACTTTACTCTCTTAGGCGAGGTAAACTGGTGCTTTTCTGCCAGAGAGGGTTGCTCCTCTGATACTGGCGGATTGAGATCCAGTACAGAATTAATGGAAGCAATCAAGTCACTAACTTCTGAGTCACCCTCAGAAAGATCAATGGGGCACATGGAGCTAGCCTCCGAACCCCCTGTAAAGGCATCCTCCTCATCCTGCGAGTCAGCTCTTGAATCAGAGCCGCGGGATGAAGAGGGAGAGGAAACCCTGCGGCGCCTCTTAGGAGGACGGGGTCTGTGCCCTGATGATGAATCCTCTGTGAGCTCCAGTGGACGTAGGTCAGAGGATAGGGATCCTAAAGGACCCTTAGCAAGAGCATTAGAGGCACCCTGTGAAGGGGGCTGATGCATATTCATCAAAGTCCTGGACAGAAGTCCCATGGACTCAGCAAATGACTGGGAGATAGACCTAGAGAAGGACTCTACCCAGGCTGGGGGTTCAGCCACAGGTGCAGAAGCAGCCTGAGAGACCACTGGGGGTGAGATTCCAGGCTGTGGCACCGCCAAGTTAGAGCAGACATCACAATGTGGATAGGTGCTCGGTTCAGGCAGCAGGAGCTTACATGCAGCGCATGCAGTATAAAGCTTTGGAGCCTTGCTCCTCATGTGAGACATGCTGCTGGAGTGGAAAACAGCTTCTACAAAGAGAATGAACCCCAGGGAGTATATACAGAGGTCCACAACCAGAGACCGGCTGTGGCTTACCAGACCGCTGGAAGCGGTGTTGTATGCCCTCCAGATCCCGAAGCCCGGACCCCCAGTGCACAGCACCTCAGCAGGGATGCAGAGTGCAGGATGGCCCAGCGCAGAGTGAACCCTGTCCAAGAAAATGGCCGCCGGAACGAAGAGAGGGGGCGGGGCGGGGGCGTCCCTGTAGGAAGGCGGGATCTGGAGGGCCATAGAGACCTGCAGTGGGGAGTGTCCCTCCCCTGTGCAGGACGGCCGCTGGGAGGAGCCGTGCCTGTTTCTCTGCATGAGTGACATGCGAGGGGCAGATAAAAGAAACTAGGCCTCCGGCAAAGCCGGAGCCTAAATTTGAGCAGTGAGGCCGACGCGCAGGCACCATCGGCGCGGTTCTTGGGCGAAAGCCAAAGGACCTGCCGGAAATGCCAAAACAAATACAGCAAACACACTCTCCCCATACAATAAAGGACATGGACCCCCAACATATCAACGTCTCAGGTACTTATCTGCAGAGACGCAGGGCCAGGTCCCCGGGGATGAGTGCTCCGGTCCAGCAGAGTCCTCAAGGAGCTGTGGACGGAGACCGGTTTCCTGCCAGGCATGGAGACCGCGCTGGCTCCCACTTCAATCCAGAGCCCAGGAGGGATGGTGAAGGAGCACGGCATGTAAGGCTCCAGCCTTGGAAAATCAACCTTACAACACCGCCGACACAGTGGGGTGAGAAGGGATATGTCGGGAGTCCACACGTGGACCCGCACTTCTTCAATCTTTTTCCAAAAAAAAAAAAAATCATATGAGAATGCATGTGTGGATGTATGCCTCCTGAACACAAAGCGATAAACTGGCTGTGACTGGCTCACCAGGGGGTGTATAAGCTCAGAGGGAGGAGCTACACTTTTAGGTGTAGTACTTTGTGTGTCCTCCGGAGGCAGAAGCTAAACACCCAAGGTCTGGGTCTCCCAAAGGAACGATAAAGAAAAGAAAGAGGGATAGAAAGAAAGGGATCTAAAGAAAGAAAGAGGGATAGAAAGAAAGAAAGAAAGAAAGAAAGAAAGAAAGAGGGATAGAAAGAAAGAAAGAAAGAGGGATAGAAAGAAAGAAAGAAAGAAAGAGGGATAGAAAGAAAGAAAGAAAGAAAGAGGGATAGAAAGAAAGAAAGAGGGATAGAAAGAAAGAAAGAGGGATAGAAAGAAAAAGAGGGATAGAAAGAAAAAGAGGGATAGAAAGAAAAAGAGGGATAGAAAGAAAAAGAGGGATAGAAACAAAAAAAAAAAAAGGAATAGAAAGAAAAAAAAAAAGGGATAGAAAACAAGAGGGATAGAAAGAAAGAGGGATAGAAAGAAAGAGGGATAGAAAGAAAGGGATGGAAAGAAAGAAAAAGGGATAGAAGGAAAGAAAGAAAGATAAAGAGAGAGAAAGAGGGATAGAAAAAAAAAAATAGATAAATGCAGCCCATCCCTTTTTTTGTCAGTTTTATTTCAACGTGGTGTGGACTAATCTCACTACACATTTTCAGCAGTGAATGATTTGCTCGGCGAAAATCCTCTGCTTACTACAATACCAGCATTGTGACTCCGATTTAACCAAATCTCATTCCAACAATGTACAAAAAAAAAAAATCTGTAGCTGAAAATTGACTGACGTTGTGAATCTGAAATCCGCAGATGTCCTTGACTTTCACCATTTGCAAAGCAGAGTGTAATGCTTGGAATATCTGTAATTTCTGCAATTACTCTGTTGTATGAAAAACAACAAGTATTTGTGCCACTTACCGAAAATGTGGCATTTTTTTGTCTAGGTGTTAAAATTTGTGGTGCTAGCCTATGATTTATGTGCATACTTTTAAAATATTTATGTTTTTTTTTTATCATTTATTTAACAAAATGGAACCTGGTCATCTGTCCGGGTCCATAACACAGCGATGCCTGGAGGACGAGCCGCGAGCAGCTGACAACCAACGTACGAGGTACCTGAACTCCAATCCTGGCTACAAAATTGCCGCCAGGTAGGTTTTTGAGAGAAAATATAGTGTAAAGATCCATCTGTGGACCAGAGCCAGAGCCCAGACTAGTCCAGGACATCCTTTGGTCAGCTCTTCTCAACGCTGTAAGTGATTAATTCTCTGCCATAGCGAGATGTTCAAACTATAAAATTTCTCCAAAACACGAACATTTGAGAAAGAAACCGTACTGCAGTTGTGGCAGACTCCGATTCATGCTGCCCATGGTTTGGGCAACATGAATCATACTATTAAGTATTGCCTCTCGCAGGTCTGTGTGTTCCACTGACATTTTCTCAAACGTCGCTAACTGCCATGATGGTGTCAGGTTCTGTTCAGACTACGGATTCTGACACTCTGATAACTTCTCTGAAGTCTAGAATCAGCGACCAAAAGATTGGTAAATAATAGGCAGGCTAGCAAGAGTTAATCTCTGCTGGTCTGCTTGTGAGTCTTCTTTGATCACATGTTGTGGGGGAGCCAATCACATCTGCTCCCCTCCTATATATGGTGCCTGGATCCTTCCATTAGATCTGTTGCTGTGTGCAGTTGTCTTTTGTTGCCTTCCTGCTCTTGTTTTTCTCATGAGTCTCTCTTTGTTTATTCATATGTGTGTGCAGTGTCTTAAGAGTTTTGGTTTTCCCTTGTCTGTCCTATAAGTATATTTCTGGAGTATAGAAAGGCACTGGACTCCGGCATCTCCACCAATAGGAGTATTCAGGAGATGAGGGATAGCCTAGGGTCCCAAATGTAAGGGACAGCATAGGAGACACCCGTCCCTCTCTATTGTGACACTGTGGCTATCAAACTCCTTACATGCAGCGGCTGCATCTAAGGTGTCATATCTGATCTCGTTCACTGCAATGGCATGTCGGCTCTATATTGAACCCACCGACCCCTGCTGACCTCACATATTCATGCTGTAATTTAGACGTACCATTATGCGTCTACTCATCACTACTTTTTGGGCCACAGCTACAACTTTTTATAATCCGGCAGGCTGAAAGCGCAACCGCAATTACAGCGGGCCATGACCCAGTGTCCTCAGCGATCATGGAGTGCAAGTGGTCGTAAAGCAGCATGGGAACAGTTTACTATGTTAAGTAAATTTTGCTTTTAAGTGTTGTGAAAATTTCAAGGAAAGGGTGTGCTGCCATGAGCGCAGACTAGAGAATATGATGTAAGGCTACCCTTAGAAGTCCCCATCATTAGAGCCGGGCTGGCAGAGACATCTGCATTCTTCCTCCACACCAAGTCTATGTATGTCTGCATCTGCTCAAGAATACAAAGCCAACAATATATATATTTTCTTGAGGAGGAAGTTTCGGCTGCAGAGATGCAAAATCAAATTCATGAACGTGTTCCCAGAGGCAAAGAGGAAAGTGACAAATAGGCCGAGACACTGCGGAGGCTAATAAAATGCTGATCAAGTGCAGAGCGGCGGCGACGGGTGAATGCAGCAGAGCCCGAGTCACCCAGGACAAGCGTCACTATCGTTTAGACGAAATTGCCCTTGAGACGAGCCACAAAAATCAACACTGTTGTCCTTGTGATAAAAGGAATCAGCCTCGCTGTCCAGGTCCATAAGACGGTGATGCCTGGAGGACGAGCCGCGAGCAGGTGACACCCGACGAACCTGAACGCCAATCCCACACGTCTGCCGCATAACCACACGATGTGCCAAAAATCACCCATAATGTCTCTGCTGGGAAACTGCAGGAGCTGCATCTGAACCCCATTTCATGGGAAACATAAAGGAGAGTTCTTTGAGTAAACTATACAAAGTGTGTGTGCGCTGTATTGATATCCCAAGCGCTCATAAAACAAATTTGGAGTTCAAAAGGCATAGAAGGAGTGTATTTCGCTCACAAGTGTCACAGGTTGGAAGTAACAGGCCAATTACGAACATTTTTTTTTATTGCTCTGGGTACTTCTAAAAAAGGTCTTCACACCTCTTCTATAGAAAAGTTGGGGGAAAAAAAAAAAACTTTTCCAAAAAGGTTTCCTTTTTTATTGCTGCCGGGTATAAGACCCCCAGCGATCTGATCGACGGCAGACATAGAGAGGAGGGCCCCTGTGCTAGAACGATATCTCATCATCTATGTGCCGGCATTGTGCCCCCTTACCTCCTGGACCCCTGCACCAAGGGTAGGTCTACCACCGAATAGGATCTTGATGACTACCTCTGGTGGTGATCAATATTATGTGCCCGGACTGTCCCTTTAAGACTGGTCAATTATGGTTAGAAGTGCCGGAAGAGACAAATGGGGTCTTATCCTAAAACACTGTCTGCAAAGGTTCTGTAAGGGTAGACTCACCCGGTGTGGTTGTGCGAGTCACAACTACTGTAATGGCGTAAATACGGCTGCAACAGAACCCCCGCGGAGACGCAGATCAAATTTAGAGAGAAAGGGTTAATAGACCCTGCTGCAGAAAAGAGATTTATGTAGAAGGAATGATTTTGTCTACGCGTTTCAAAGCATTATGGCTTCTTCGTCAGGAAGAATTGTTCCTATGGTATATGATTTGTCCTGAGGAAGAAGCCGTAAGGCTTTGAAATGCGTAGACAAGTAAAAGGACTCCTTCTACATGGATCCTCTTTTCTACGGCACCGCAGTCTATTAACCCTTTTTTAGGCACGGTTCTCAAAAGCTTCTCATTTTTTTCCTAATTTGCGCAAATTTTATTTTTCATTATTTCAAGCATTTTTTAAAATATTTTTTTTCTCAAGTGAAATTTTTAAAAAATATTGCTTTAATTATTTCACATTTATTTTCAAATAATTGATGCCTTTTTTTTAAATTAATTGTTTCATATTTCAGGGTTTTTTGGTTTTTTTTAATGTCTGCATTTTGTTTTCAATATTTTATGTTGTAATAATTTATCCGTCTTTTATTCACGACTTGTTATTTTTAATTTATGTTATTTGCAATAGGACATATAAATGTGTTACTCGCCCGGAGCTGTATGGTAATAAATAGGGTTGTCGTACAATTACAGCTATGGGGGTGACGGAGCCTATACCACGGCGCTCAGCACGGAGGAGCTGGTGGACGAGCAGCGCAGGGATTTCTGAGAAGAAGCGGAAGGTTTCCCATTCGGAGCACAGATGAGACACATTAGTAGTCGGCGTCCTAATTAGATGCAATGAACACGCCGCAGTCAGCACATTCCCGGCCTCAGAAAACTTCTTACCTGATCACTTTCACACTCCGGTTCTGCATGAAGGACAACAAAAGCACAGCGCGTTTTCATCATAATCTCCAGCGCTGCGTAGAGGCTCTTCAGCTTCCCCGCACTGCTGCTCTGACCTGCAAACATTACACAATCCGGAGAAAAGTCACAAGTTAGAAGGAGAAAAGGATTTCCAGAAGGGACGTTATTAACACCATAATGGCCGACAATGTGCACTTGATCTAAAGAATCAAATTGTAATATACGGAGCTACAGTAGACGTACAGAATAATGTATGTGGCCTTCATCACACGGATGATGAAGCAATTAAGAAAAAGGGCATAGTACCCAAAGTGGGAGGCGAGAAAAGGGTCAAAGCAGGCGGTGAGGGAAGCGCCAAAGCGGGCTGCGAGAAGGAGTGCTAAAGCGGATGTTGAGGGGGAGGGGGGAGCAGATGGCAAGGAAGGGGAGGGGGGCGTTGCAAGGGGGACCCAAAGTGAGTGGGGAGGTGTGGTAGCAAGGGTGCACAAAAGCGAGGGAGGATGGGGGGTGTAAGGGCGAGCCAAAGCGAGTGGTGGGGGCCCCCAAAGGAAGTGACGAGGGGAGAGCGCAAGGGTGACCCAAAGCGAGTGACAAGGGAGGGGGGGGGGGCACAGGGACCACAAAGAAGGCAGCAAAGATAGCAAAAAAAAACGGACTGGATGGTGAGGAGAGTGAGTGAAGGACACAGAGCGCAGCGCACAGAGTGGCTGGGGAGGGAAGTGAGCCAGGGCCACGGAGCAGAGGGCCACGGAGCAGGCACCAAGGGAGCAGAGGGCCACGGAGCAGGCACCAAGGGAGCAGAGGGCCACGGAGCAGGCACCAAGGGAGCAGAGGGCCACGGAGCAGGCACCAAGGGAGCAGAGGGCCACGGAGCAGGCACCAAGGGAGCAGAGGGCCACGGAGCAGGCACCAAGGGAGCAGAGGGCCACGGAGCAGGCACCAAGGGAGCAGAGGGCCACGGAGCAGGCACCAAGGGAGCAGAGGGCCACGGAGCAGGCACCAAGGGAGCAGAGGGCCACGGAGCAGGCACCAAGGGAGCAGAGGGCCACGGAGCAGGCACCAAGGGAGCAGAGGGCCATGGAGCAGGCACCAAGGGAGAAGAGGGCCACGGAGCAGGCACCAAGGGAGCGAGGGCCACGGAGAAGGCACCAAGGGAGCGAGGGCCATGGAGCAGGCACCAAGGGAGCAGAGAGAGCAAGGGCCATGAAGCAGGCAACAAGGGAGCAGAGAGAGCGAGGGCCACGGAGCAGGTGGTGAGGGAAGTGAGCGAGGGCCATGGAGCAGGCAACAAGTGAGCAGAGGGCGCCAGGGCCATGGAGCGGGCGGTGAGGGAAGCAGAGCGCATGATGGCAACAGAGCGGATGGCAAGTGGAGCAGAGTGAGCAAGGTCCACAGAGTGGGCGGAGAGTGATTAAGGACCACAAGGCTGGCAGCAAGGGCCACAAAGTGGTCAGCAAGGGAAGCAGAGCTAGCAGGGGCCATAGGGCAGGTGGCGAGGGACGTGAGGGCCACAGAGTGAGCGGTGAGGGGAGTGAAGCAAGCGCCATGGAGCCGGCAGCGAGGGGAGCGGAGGAAGTGGCGAGGGGAGCAGAGTGAGGGCCACAGAATAGGCAGGGAAGCGAGCAGAATGAATGACGGCCAAGAAGCAGACGGCGAGTGTAGTGGGGGCACGAAGGCCACATTGTGGAGCATGCTTGTCACATGTCTAGAAGATCATAAATTTGTACTGCCACATACGCCAATTTTTAAGATCTGGTGTAATGAGAGCAGGGATCGGGGCATGGAGACTGTACGACTCGGGAAAGGTTACAATGGATGGAGAGAGGACGGAATGAAAATACATTATCATTGTCACCAGCAAACAAGATTCCATTAACTTGTGTCCGGCCGTCCCTGCTTCATGTTATAACAGGATCTGGATTTCCAGCTTAAGCCCTCAGCATTTTCCGAGTGTTTGTATATCCACTTAGCGCGGCGTTCATGTTTGCAGCCCAATCTCACAGCAGACACATTTCATATCAGGAGCTGTCACCAATTCCGCGGATTAGGCCGGCGCTGCGCTACTGACACTATTTGGCATGAAGTGTGAACCAGGTTGAGCAGAAAAGCCCCTTTTCTTTTTTTCTCTTTTCTTTCAGCAAAACAATTTTTCAGTTGAATTAATCGGATTTGCACATTTTGGGTAAATTTAAGCCTGCAGGTTTCTAATTCCCAGGGTCAGAAGCCGCCCATGTGTGGAGGTGTTATCGTAATGAGCATCTTTGTTTGCATGTTCCACACATGCGGCCGGTCCGTCTGCTGGGATAATGCCCTCTGGCAGGACACCCACTGCAGACGGTCACGGCAGCAGCGCGCCACCACAGAACAAATTAAAGAGAATGAGGGGAGAAATGGGATTGTGCTGAAATTGTCATTTTCATGCGAGTCACGCTTTTTGCAATAGGATCGCAAAACTCAATACTCTGCTTCCAGCACGGCGGCGTCTTACCTCCTCCTTTATGAAATGAAACCGCCAAACAGTGCAACACTGGAAACCTCACCTAACCCAATGATCGTAGTTAAAGAGACGACACGCTCTGCTACAAATTGATTCATCCTTCCTCCCGGGTGAGATCCAAGATATATTTTGCACAGTATGGGGAAGGGGGGGGGGGTGATATTTAGTAGCTTTTATTATATAAAAGTATGCTTTGAACATTAAATAGGGGGTCTGCAAACATACAACCTTCTTCTATAGAGCTGCTCTCCAGCTGATGTAACACTGCCAACCTCAGCATGTCCCTACAAGATGGATGTAATCAAGGCATGCTGGGAATTGTGGTTTTGCAAAACATCCCGAGACCCATTGTGATTGGGCAAGGTGTTGATGCCATGAGAATAGAATCTATTTTGTCTTATAACTGAATGTCACAGGGCTCAGCTAACACTGATGAGACGGAAAGTTTCACGTTTACATTCACACTCCTATACTTTTCTTATTGGTGAATAGTTTAGAGGAGTTATTTCTTGGTTTGAGGTACTATATAAACTGGTCACATGATGTAATAAAGACGTTATTTCTTTTTTTGAGGTACTATATAAACTGGTCACATGATGTAATAAAGAAGAGTTATTTCTTTGTTTGAGGTACTATATAAACTGGTCACATGATGTAATAAAGAAGAGTTATTTCTTTGTTTGAGGTACTATATATACTGGTCACATGATGTAAAAGCAAAAAAACTTTCAGTACCCCCATAAACCGTGTGTGTACTGCAATGATTTCCCGAGCGCTCATAAAACAAAACTTATTAATTTGGCGTTCAAGAGGCAAAGAAGAAGTGTGTTTCACTTACAATGCTTTTGTAAAGTTATTTGCTATCCAGAAGGGTCTGATTGTTGAATGTGCATACATGACTATCACTACATTTAAATAGGGCATCTAAGACCACCATTCTGCTGGGTGGGGATCTCAGTGGCTTGATACCCAAAAAAGTACCCCCCCTTACGGACCAAGTGTCAAGCTCTCATCCATTGACCTATTTATAGAATGGCAAAACTAAAAGGACCTGTTCACACGTGACTTGCAAATGCAAATCTTCGGCATTTAGCTGTACCAGAGTAGTGATTGAGGATTTTATGGAAATGTATCCATACACTGCGAAGGAAACAGACACCACAGATTTTACATCTGCGGCTTCTCGATTTACGGGGTGGACATTTTCAGTGAATTGCATCCTTTGCATTGGTATATCTGCATCATTATTGCTGTAGTAAAAATCAGCAATATACAAAAAATTAAGTGCAGATACTATTGCGGTAAATTTGCACTTTTCTTGTGTGAACGTGCCCATATTATATTTCTGATCTGGAGGGCGAAACAAAAAACTGGTGTGTGGTATCGCGGTACGGTTGCAACATTTTACCTGCAAAGCTGCAGGAACAAAGACCTCGTGTGATAATAGATTAGTCATTTATGTGTAATGTAGGGTTAGATCGTGCACTTACTGGACATCTGAAATTCCGCAAAGGCCACTCGCTCTAGTTGTACCCGGAGCAGTTCACACGGAGCGTCCTTCAGGAGCTGGAAGAGCCGCGCTGCCTTGCTGTAATGGAGATCGGCCATGAGCCGGTGCTGCTTCCTCAGGTGTTCATCACCCACCTACAAGAGGACCAGGCGCTATGAGATTGCCAGGAGGCAGTACAGAGGGATGGCAGAGGAGCAAATCAATCCGATAACACGAAAATAAGACGCTTGCTTCAAGAAGAGGAGCCGCCTACCTGGTTGCGCAGACAGCTGTGATACATGGAGGCGAGTCTGTGATGAATGGTGGCTGCTCGGTACTGGCACAAAGGCTGTCGGGCAGACACGGTGTCCACATCGCAGTATTTCAAAGACTTCATCATGGTCTCGGTGACTTCCCTCTCAATCTACAAATACATAGCAGAAAGTAACACTGAGCGCTGTAAACTTTGCAACTTATCCACAGATATTACATTAATTTTAACACTACTATAATCTGCACAAAAAGTCAAAATTGCAGCGAATTAGCAAACACCAAGGACTTGTTACACAATTGTTTGTCCTAAAAAACCCCCCACAAAAAACAAAAACACCCTGCATTTCACAAAATGACTGAAATTTCTACAATCTTGTTCACACAGTACTTTTTTTCCTCACATTTTCCCCCTAATACCTTTATTTTAACATCCCCCCCAACCCCTTCTCCAAAAAAAAAAAATACAGTAGGTCAATTCTTTCATCTTTACAATGGTTTTATATATTGCCATAAATTAATAAAAAAAAAAAAAAAAAGATAGTTGCCCTCTGAAAATACTAAAGCATGCAAACATTGAGTGTTAGAATATAGATATGCATTACTGCTCAAGGAAATCTTGGAAAAATGTACATTTTGCGTACAAAAATGGCCATTTGTATATCTGCCCAGTAGCCACGTCAAGGCATATCTCGTATACGGAGTACCTATACTAATTCTTCCCTCTGGGTTAAAAAACCTCCCGTGTATGGGCATTTTGGTTCGCTTAACGAGTAACTCACTTAACGAGAATTTCACTTAACAAGCAAAGCTTTCTGTAAATTTGTAACCCGCTTTACGAGAAAGCTTTGCTGTACGAGCGAAATCCTCACCGCACACACTTCCGGTTCTGTACATCCACCGCGCTCTGACCCGCACTTGCAGTCCACACAAACACACACATGTACGCACAAACACACACATGTACGCACAAACACACACGCGCACACACACACATACAGTATTATACTCACCTTACATTCCGTTCCACCGCCGGCCTCATGGTTCTTGTAGTTCTCGGGTACATTGCGGCGAACTACAAGTACCATGAGGCCGGCAGTGGAATGGAAGGTAAGGTGAGCATATAATATCTGTACCTTCCGTTTCATCGCCGGCCTCCTGGGTCCTGTAGTGCGCCGCTCTGCTCCACTCCAGGCATTGGCATCCATAGCGACGAAGCAGGAACTTCCTGGTTCCTGTCACCTCTTGTCAAAGGCAGCGCGCTGGCCAATCAGAGGCAAGCGGCTCTGCCTTTGACATCAGCGCTCTGGCAGGAAGTTCCGCCCTCGTCGTTATGGTTACCCGATACATGGCCCGCACCGGAGAACAGCAAGTCCCAGGAGACCGGCGATGGAACGGAAGGTAAGGCGAGCATATAATTTGTGCGTGTGCTTGTGTGCGCTTGTGCATGTGTGGAATGACACAATAGGGGACCAAGATGGGACATTTAACACATTGTGGAACGAATTGTCAGCATTGCAATGATTTCCTATGGGAAATGTTGCTTTGCTGAACAAGTAACTTGATTAACAAGCATAGTCCCAGAACGGATTGTGCTCGTTAAGCAAGGTACCACTGTATATGCTAACATACATTGTTTGCATGCTTTAGCATATCAGAGTGCAGTTGTCTTTTTTGTATTATACGTTCCAGCCTCGACCGGCGGAATTCAACAGACAGACCAAAGTTCACTATACTTGTGGCATTATGGTATATAACAATGCATGATTACAAAAATCTCATTAATAGCGAAGTAAAAAAGAGAGAAGAGCGGCCTGGATGCTGCCAAACCTCTTCACCATGTCTGTGTCATCTCATTTGGCCCTCTTCAAGCAGGAGACCTGGGTACATTAGGGACCCAACTCATTGCTAGTTATTATACCCCCTGCAAATGAGGATTAAACAATGCACTGTTCCTCCGTTACACCTCTTGGAAATGCATCTACACAGTCAGAAGTAATCAGAAAGAGCCAGTTTGACTGCACAAAGCCTTTGGACTGCTAGGCATTGCCAATCCCATGGTCATTTAATTACACATTTCCAGGAGGAATAACAGAACAGTATATTGCAGAGTTAAAGGGAGCCTGTCACCAGATTTGGTGACTATAAGCTGCGGCCACCACCAGTGGGCTCTTATATACAGTATTCCAGAATCGTGTATATAAGAGCGCAAGCCGCTGTGTAGAATGTAAAAATCACTTTATAATACCTAAAGGGCGGTGCGGTGCAGACAGGTCAGATAGGTGTCTCCGTTCTCCGGTACCGGCGCCTCCTCTTTCGGCCATCTTTGTCCTCCTTCTGAAGCCTGTGTGCATGACGCGTCCTACGTCATCCACACTAGCTAGCATTGAGGTCCTGCGCAGGCGCACTTTGATCTGTCCTGAGCAGCGCAGATCAAAGTATTGTAGTGCGCCTGCACTAGCAAAACGGGGGTTTCTTGCACAACAATATCCATGCTCTCCCCCACAAATTATTAAATGTTCTCAGTGAGAGGAACACAATTATAATCTTGTGATACCTTTTAATGGCTAACTAAAATAAAATAAAGTGCTGTTACAAAGCAAGCTTTCAAGACACCTCAGGTCCCTTCTGGTATGACAAAATATCTGAAGAAACGCAAATATATACACAAACAGAGCAGAGGCATGGCATAATAAAAGACATTTAAATAAACAAACACTGAGCTTAGAAAGTGAATCCTTAATTAGCGTTGAGTAGTGGTGTGAGAGTTTTATTGTCCCAATAAAATCCATGTAGGATCACAGGTCTGGTGAGTCTCTGGAATAGACTCCTCAGATTTTGTAATGGGCCATAAATCTTCCTGACAGGTTGAGTCCTGTGTCCACAGAGTTAAACATTTTAATAAATTTGTATTCCCAGACCCTGCGATGGCTCTGTGATCTGAAGTTGCATTTTAATATGACAACTTTCATATTGTTTATGTTGTGTCCTGAAGCACAGAAATGTTTGGCCACAGGTAAATGGATTTTTTTGTCTGTAATTGTGTGGCGGTGAGATCTCATCCTTGCTCTCGGTCTCTGTCCTGTTTCTCCAACATTGAGGCCCCCAATAGGACATATAGTGCACAGGATTAAGTACACCACATTGGAAGAGGAACTGTGAATCTTCCAACGTGGTGTACTTAATCCTGTGCACTATATGTCCTATTGAGGGCCTCTATGTTGGAGAAACAGGACAGAGACCGAGAGCAAGGATGAGATCTCACCGCCACACAATTACAGACAAAAAAAATCCATTTACCTGTGGCCAAACATTTCTGTGCTTCAGAACACAACATAAAACATATGAAAGTTGTCATATTAAAAGGAAGCTTCAGATCACAGAGCCATCGCAGGGTCTGGGAATACAAATTCATTAAAATGTTTAACTCTATGGACACAGGACTCACCCTGTGAGGAGGATTTATGGCCCATTACAAAATCTGAGGAGTCTATTCCAGAGACTCACCAGACCTCTGATCCTACATGGATATTGGGACAATAAAACTCTCACACCACTAATCAAAGCTAATTAAGGATTCACTTTCTAAACTCAGTGTTTATTTAAATGTCTCTTATTATGCCATCCCTCTGCTCTGTTTGTGTATATATTTGAGTTTCTTCAGATATTTAGTAATACCATGCCTGATGAAGGGACCTGAGATGTCTCGAAAGCTTGCTTTGTAACATCACTTTATTTTAGTTAGCCATTAAACGGTATCACAAGATTATAATTTTGTTCCCCTCACTGAGCACATTCAATATTTTTTTCAGCTGGCTAACACTGTGCCAAAACCTTTTCACTCCCCCACAAGGACACATGGAAATAGGTTTTCTGAAGTAGAAAATCCCTTTAAATAGTGAAACAGTTATTGCCTTTATTGTGATATCTGTGCAGAAACAACAGATTCTGAAATGCAACGTATGGATGAGAAGATGGAAGTCATACCATCAGTTTTGCAGATTTCATTTTTACATAGGCTGTAATATTACTCTGCTCACATCAAAGATGAAGCGGTGACTTTAATGCCGCCAGTCAGACCACACAAGGAATCCAGCATATTAGCTACCCCCCCTCCGCTCAAGTACACAGGGGTTAAATCAGGATGGAGGGGGAAGGGGGGGGAAGAGACCACCCGCAGTGCCGTACATTTATATTCAGTGCCAAGGCAAAGCTGTGATTACTGGGGGTGCCGAGGGGCATTAGATGCATCTGATCAGTGTGTGGGGGGGGGTGGGGACACGTCCTCAGACCATGCATTGCACACATCTCTATGTACATCTGCAGGATGTGCTCGAGTGTATAATCAAAAAGTTGGGAAATGAGGGAGACATTTGATTGAAGCATTTGAGTGCATAGTAAAAGCGAGATGATCCTCGTAATCAAGACATAAGGGAACGAGCAGCAGGAGATCACAAAAGTGAATGACTCTCTTTATGGAGATTTCACAAAGTCACACTTCACTTTTTCTCATGCAAATAATAGAGGACACAAAGGAAAAGAGGACTACTAACCTGGTAAGGACGCGGGAATAAATGTCACGATCATTACATAGCGGGAAGAAGTGTGGCGTATACAGAACTGTGCAAAAGTTAAACAGGCGTGGAAAAAAAAATGCTGCAAAGGCAGAACTGTTTCAATAACACTGGGGAACAATTTGAAAAACATTTTCTGTTGAGTTAGGTTTTTGAGCTGATTTATACTAAAATTGGCATGCTGATTCCAAAAATGTAGTCAGTTTTTTTCTTTCACGTCAAGTTTTTCCTCCTCAACTTACCTGCCATAGTAGCACAATTGCACTGATTTCTGTAATAAGACTTGTTATCTGAGTACAATTCGACTCATATAGAGCTACGTGGCAACTTGTAAGAGTAGTCACAACTGAGAGTGTGGTGAGAGGTGTGTGCAGCTCCCAATACGTCATAAATATCAATATCTTTACACAAAAAATGTATCATAGTAGGAATAAATAGGATTTGTGATAGCTTTTCTATTTACATTGGGCGCTTAGTTGTCATTTATATATCTTTTATGATTTTTTTCTTTGTTAGTTTTCAAAGCTTGTAACTTTCCATCTCAGTGTTTTATTTACTTATGTACATATTTCCTTTGTTTCAGATCATGTCTGCTCCTTCTTCCTCTCGTTGTACATGCCTAAACAACCCCGACTCCTTCTGCTATATTTGTGGTGTTTTCACCATTCCAGTTCAAAAGGCAAACATCAGTGCATTTGTCAAACAAGCATATTTTGCATATTTTAAAGTAAAACTCGGTGATTAAGATAAGCCATGGGCCCCTCACATAGTGTGCAAGCAGTGTGTCGAGGGTTTACGGATGTGGACCAAAGGAACACGTGAAAAGTTGGCATTTGGTATCCCCATGGTGTGGGGAGAGCAAAAAAGTCATTCCACAGACTGTTACTTCTGTTTAGTGAAAACAGGATTTAACAGGAAAAATAAAAGTAAAATAGACTATCCAAATCTACCGTCAGCTATCAGACCAATGCCTCATTCAGCTGAAATTCCAGTGCCAGTTTTGGAACAGCTACCATCTCTAGAAGTTCTGAGTGATGTTGACGAACACAGTGACAGCAATGATACAGAATTTGAAATTCACAAGGATTCAGTTCGTAAGGGATTTGATCAGCACGAGTTAAATGATTTAGCACGTGAATTGGGCTTATCAAAAAAAGCTTCAGAATTACTAGCATCAAGGCTGAATGAGAAACAGTTACTTGAACAAGGAGCGAAGGTATCATACTTTCGTACTAGAGAAAGTACATTTTTGCAGTACTTTCGGTGTGACAGCGGTTTTGTGTTTTGCCATAATATTCCTGGTTTACTACAAGAATTAGGGCTTTCAATGTACAATCCAAATGAATGGCGACTGTTTATTGATAGCTCAAAGCGGAGTCTTAAGTGTGTCCTTCTACACAATGGCAATTTATTTGGTGCAGTCCCTATTGGGCATTCTGTCTCTCTTCGTGAAGAACATGGAGATGTAAAGAGAGTTATTGAGTTACTGAAATATGACACACAAAATTGGATCATCTGTGTTGACCTTAAAATGGTTTGCTTCCTTCTTGGTCAGGAACGTGGGTACACAAAGTATCCCTGCTTTCTCTGTATGTGGGATAGCAGAGCTCGAGAAAAGCATTGGGTTGAGTCGAATTGGCCTCAAAGACCTGGTCTTAAACCTGGAGATCCTAACATTCTACATCAGCCACTTGTTGACAGGAAGAATATACTATTCCCACCTCTGCACATGAAACTAGGTCTCATGAAACAATTTGTAAAAGCATTGCCAACTGACGACGACTGTTTTAAGTACATCATGTTGGCACTTCCTGGACTGTCCATTGAAAAAAAAATCAAGGCTGGTGTGTTTGATGGTCCACAAATTCGACAGCTCATCAAAGATGAACATTTCACCGGGACTATGTCAGATCTTGAGAAGAATGCTTGGTTATCATTCAAAGACGTCGTCAAGAACTTTCTTGGAAATACACGTGCAAGTAATTACAAAGAAATTGTTCAGAAACTATTGGAGAGCTACAAAGCGCCTGGTTGCAACATGAGTATTAAACTACATTTTCTGCATTGCCATCTTGCCAACTTTCCGGAAAATCTTGGTGCTGTTAGCGATGAGCAAGGTGAACGATTTCACCAAGATTTCAAGGTTATGGAAGACCGTTACTAGGGTAGATGGGATGTACATATGATGGCTGACTATTGCTGGAGCATCAAATGTGATTGTCCTCAAGTTAAACACTCCAGAAAAAGCTATAAATGTACATTTTTACCTTAAATACTTGCATACATATACATATACATATATACATATATATATATATATATATATATATTATATATATATATATATATATATATATATATATATATATATATAAAAAAAACATGATAGTGTTAAAAAACATATTTGTCATGCCTATTTCTTATATATTTCATTTTTTGTTCATATTTGTACTATTTAAAAAAAACAACACTTTTTAGGTACAGTAGTTTACATATTTTTGAGAAGACAAAAATCCTATAGTTCAAAAACTTGACGTGATAGAGAAAAACTGAGATCATTTCTGGATTCAGCATCCAAAAATTAATTAAGAACAGTTGTCTGGCCTAACTCCTAAAAAATTGCGTTCCCCAGTGTAATAGAAGTGGTAATCGTTAATATTTATCAATTAAAAGATGCAAAAATGAACAAAAAAAAAGTAAATCTCATCAGTATTTGGTGACCGCCATTTGTCTTCATCAAATCTTCTAGGTACATTTGTCACTTGCACAAAGTTTTTAAAAGATCGTCAGGAGGTCATTCTAGACGTGTATGATCCTTTTGCTCCTTCCCAAACAGACAGGAATAAAAGACAAAAAAAAAAAAAGCACCCTCCACCACTTTATTAGCCCTCAAAATACCCCGGCAGGTCGACATAATCCACATGAGGACCCACGATGATTCAGCTCTGCTACATCTGAAATCACAGCGCGCAGCCAAAGAACGAGCACCCGCTGTAACTGCAGGCAGAGAATGAGCTGCGCGATCAGCGGTGACATCACTCTAGTCAGTTGTGGTCACAGCTGGAGGTTCCCGCAGTCCTCTACCTGTGACTGCAGGTAACCTGACCTCAGGTGATATCAGGAAAGTCAGTGACCGCACCCCAGCTTGGAGAACTGACCCCAGATCTTTTGTGTATGAGGCCGATTTTTCGCCATTCTTTTTCTGAGAGACGTAACTTTATTTTTCAGTTAATATGGTCATGTGAGGGCTCATCTTTTGCGGAACGAGCTGTACTTTTAATTGAAAGCATAGGTTTTACCATATAGTGTACTGGAAAATGGCAAAAAAATTCCAAATGCAGAAAAACTGCAAAAAAAGTGCGATAGCACTATTGTTTTTGAGATATTTTATTCACTGTGTTCACTGTATGGTAAAACTGATCTGTGGGTGTGATGCCTCAGGTCAGTGCGAGTTCGTAGACACCAAACATGTATATGATTACTTTTATATAAGGGGTTAAAAAAAATTCGGAAGTTTGTCTGAAAAAATTGGCGCACGTTTTACGCCATATTCCGTGACTCGTAGCGTTCTCATTTTTCGGGATCTATGGCTCAGTGACGGCTTATTTTTTGCGACTCGAGCTGACGTTTTTAACGGTACCATTTTTGCACAGATGCTACATTTTGATCGCCTCTTATTGCATTTTACGCAAAAGTTGTGGCGACAAAAAAACGTCATTTTGGCGTTTGGAATTTTTTTGCCGCTAAGCAGTTTACTGATCAGATTAATTGATTTTATATTTTGATAGATCGGGCGTTTCTGAACGCGGCGATACCAAATTGTGTATATTTTTTTATTTTTTTAACCCTTTAATTTTCAATGGGCCGAAAGGGGGGTGATTTGAACTTTTAGGTTTTTTTTAATTTAACACTTTTTTTTCTTACTTTTTTTTTATTTTACTAGTCCCTCTAGGGGACTATTGCGATCAGCAATCCGATCGCTCTGATCTATCTGCTGATGACAGCTACACAACTGTAAACAGCAGATACATGCACTTCCTGCTTCCCTGGCCTCCTTAGAAAGCGAAAGTGAAAGTAGTTCATGTCTAGCACAGGAGTCATCACACGACCCTGTGCTACCATGACAACCACCGGAAGTCGCGTGATCATGTCACGTGACTTCTGGTATCGGGCGGTAAGTAAAACTTTACCGCGATCGCGTTTATAATGGCGCTGTCACATATTGACAGCGCCATTACAGGGGTTAAACGGCACGAGCAGATAACGATTCTGCTTGTGCCTAGCAGGCACACATCTCAGCTATGAAAATCAGCTGAGATGTGCGCCGAATGCGGTACGTTGCTGCCGGCAGATTGCGGGCAGTAACGTTATGACCGCTAGGACGTAATTTTACTGCCCGCGGTCATTAAGGGGTTAAACTAAAGAGCATTCTGAATTACATTAGCTGGATGTTCGGGGTCGATTTCCTGCTGCAGAAAATCAAATCAGACACCTCCTCCCTGCTGGTATTACATGATGGAGAAGTATTTTAATGTATAAGGGTACCTTCACACTTAGCGATGCTGCAGCGATCCGACCAGCGATCTGACCTGGTCAGGATCGCTGCTGCATCGCTACATGGTCGCTGGTGAGCTGTCAAACAGGCAGATCTCACCAGCGACCAGTGAACAGCCCCCAGCCAGCAGCGACGTGCAAGCGACGCTGCGCTTGCACGGAGCCGCCGTCTGGAAGCTGCGGAGACTGGTAACTAAGGTAAACATCGGGTAACCACCTTGGTTACCCGATGTTTACCCTGGTTACAGCTTTCCGCAGCTGCCAGATGCCGGCTCCTGCTCCCTGCTCGCTTCATTTGTCGCTCTCTCGCTGTCACACACAGCGATCTGTGTGTCACAGCGGGAGAGCGCCTTTGAAGAAAACGAACCAGGGCTGTGTGTAACGAGCAGCGATCTCGCAGCAGGGGCCAGATCGCTGCTCAGTGTCACACACAGCGAGATCGCTAATGAGGTCACTGCTGCGTCACAAAAAGCGTGACTCAGCAGCGATCTCGGCAGCGAGCTCGCTGTGTGTGAAGCACCCCTAAGTCTATTGGTGGGAATGGGAGGATGTGTAAATAGGCACCATCTGTTGGTAGCTCCTTCAGACCTCTAAGGCAGGGGTGGGGAACCTCCGGCCCGCGGGCCGCATGCGGCCTGCCATGACCTTTTATGTGGCCCCTGGGCAGATTCCCGGGGGAGGCAGTGCTGGTGCTGTCACCGCAGTTTGCTGCCGCCGGCCGTTTAAATCCACACATTACTGTTTGTGCTGCAATGTGTTCTCCCGTCGGCCAGTGCCAATTGTGGGCGGGTCCACAGCAGCCTCACAGCTTCTAGCCTTGTGTGTCCGCCCCCTGCCCTCCGGAGATCAGTGCCTGCCTTCTCCTTCTGATGCAGTGTGTCCGGCTCCTGCACTCCGGTGATGTGAGTGCAATGCTGCTGTGAGTCCAGCACCGACCCTCTGCTGCTACGTGCCCTGCCCAATGCTTTGTGCCTCCCCACACCAGTTCTGTAAACCCTCTCCCCCAGAGTTGCATGAAACTCTCAGCGCAGTGTGGCCCCCAATGTCCTGTGTGCAGCCCATCACCCAGTAGTCCTGTGTGCACCCCCCCCAGTCCTGTGTGCACCCCCCCCAGTCCTGTATGCAGCGCCCCCAGCCCCGCGTGTGGTGTCTGTGCCCCCAGCCCCGCGTGTGGTGTCTGTGCCCCCAGCCCCGCGTGTGGTGTCTGTGCCCCCAGCCCCGCGTGTGGTGTCTGTGCCCCCAGCCCCGCGTGTGGTGTCTGTGCCCCCAGCCCCGCGTGTGGTGTCTGTGCCCCCAGCCCCGCGTGTGGTGTCTGTGCCCCCAGCCCCGCGTGTGGTGTCTGTGCCCCCAGCCCCGCGTGTGGTGTCTGTGCCCCCAGCCCCGCGTGTGGTGTCTGTGCCCCCAGCCCCGCGTGTGGTGTCTGTGCCCCCAGCCCCGCGTGTGGTGTCTGTGCCCCCAGCCCCGCGTGTGGTGTCTGTGCCCCCAGCCCCGCGTGTGGTGTCTGTGCCCCCAGCCCCGCGTGTGGTGTCTGTGCCCCCAGCCCCGCGTGTGGTGTCTGTGCCCCCAGCCCCGCGTGTGGTGTCTGTGCCCCCAGCCCCGCGTGTGGTGTCTGTGCCCCCAGCCCCGCGTGTGGTGTCTGTGCCCCCAGCCCCGCGTGTGGTGTCTGTGCCCCCAGCCCCGCGTGTGGTGTCTGTGCCCCCAGCCCCGCGTGTGGTGTCTGTGCCCCCAGCCCCGCGTGTGGTGTCTGTGCCCCCAGCCCCGCGTGTGGTGTCTGTGCCCCCAGCCCCGCGTGTGGTGTCTGTGCCCCCAGCCCCGCGTGTGGTGTCTGTGCCCCCAGCCCCGCGTGTGGTGTCTGTGCCCCCAGCCCCGCGTGTGGTGTCTGTGCCCCCAGCCCCGCGTGTGGTGTCTGTGCCCCCAGCCCCGCGTGTGGTGTCTGTGCCCCCAGCCCCGCGTGTGGTGTCTGTGCCCCCAGCCCCGCGTGTGGTGTCTGTGCCCCCAGCCCCGCGTGTGGTGTCTGTGCCCCCAGCCCCGCGTGTGGTGTCTGTGCCCCCAGCCCCGCGTGTGGTGTCTGTGCCCCCAGCCCCGCGTGTGGTGTCTGTGCCCCCAGCCCTGCGTGTGGTGTCTGTGCCCCCAGCCCCATGCCCCCAGTTAATTAATTGCTTCACCCAATATAGCAGGGTCATTTAAACATTGATAATTTTGTGCGGCCCCCGAAGGTTGGTAGAAATTTCCAAATGGCCCCCGACAGAAAAAAGGTTCCCCACCCCTGCTCTAAGGGATTCCTATGCATAGGTGAAGTGGATTCTGTCAATGCGTGAGCCACCTTCCCAGGCTATGGCCGTCAGTCATAGACCTACACGTTCTTTGGGAATACACGAAAGGTACCCCCTAAGAGGATTCCTCCTTTCATTGCACCTTGCCAATCAGGATATCTCCCCAGAGACCGGATTATAAAACAAACTTATTTAAGACCTCAGGGATCACTTTCGTTGTTCTCCTTGGTGGCCCTTCCTCCATCTTGCTTCAATTTTCCTTCTTTCCGACAGTCCTTATGTGGAGCGACTGTACATGACAAAGGCCGTGTGGGCCGAAACGTCTTACAAATTTTCTGTCGCCTTTAAATAAAATATCACAGGAGGGTCCTGCTAGTTTGTGGCTGCATTTCAGGAAATAGTTGGGGGCTTAGTCACGATTAATGGTGACCTGAATGTTGAGAAATACAGGCAGATACTTATCCATCCTGTAATACCATTATGGAGGCGTCCAATTGGCTCCAAATTTAATTTGGTAGCAGGACAAAGATCCCAGACAAACAATGAATATCAATAAGAAACAGGAGTCCTGGACGTGATGATCCGGACCCAAAAGAGCCCTGATCTCACATCTTCCATCCATCTGGGATCACGTGAAGAGACAGAAGGATCCGAACCAGTCTCATCCACAGAAGATCAGTGGTTATTTGTCTAAGATATTTGGGGAAAAAAACCTCTGCCGAATTCCTTCAAAAACGGAGTGTACCTAGAATAATTGATGAAGGCAAAGTGTGCTCACACCAAATAATGACGACACTCAGGATTTCTCATTTGTTCATTCACTTTTCATTTGTTAATTGATACATATAAACTTTTGACATTTCTATTTTTGAGAGCATACCATCATTTCCCCCCATACCTGCCTAACACTGTTACACAGTACTGTATATGAGAAAATATTACACATGTCTAGATATTTCTTTAAAGTGTACTTGTCCTTTCACACAAATCCTGTAGAAATGCATGATCTTGTTGCCCTCATTGCATACAATGGTAAGGGTATGTGCGCACACTGCAGGTTTGTTTCTCCAGCGAAAAACGCACCAAAACGTGACAATGACAAAGAAATGAACCGTGCGCACAAGGCCTTAAACAGCTTTTGTGATACCCCGTTAATATGACTTGGGAATGTGCCAATTCTACTGCTCCGCAATATGTAATTTACTCATTTTCAGTGGGTGGATTCTCTTTAGGCCCTGTGCGCACTGGAAAACGGAATTTTCTTAAGAAAATTCCACAGGGTCTGAAAGATTACCACACCCGCGGTAAAAAACCGCGGCAAACCGCACCCGAAGACCGCATGCCGGTTTGCCGCGGTTTTATCGCGGTATTGTTTGCGGTATTGCCGCAGTTTTGCCGTATGTGGGTTGGTACATGTGCTTCAATGCAATAAAGCGCATTGTAAAAAAAAAAAAAGTAAATTCCTTCTGAGATGGATAGCAGACAGATAAATAGACAGATAGAGGGATAGATAGATAGATAGAGGGATAGATAGATAGAGGGATAGATAGATAGATAGAGGGATAGATAGAGGGATAGATAGAGGGATAGATAGATAGATAGAGGGATAGATAGATAGATAGATAGATAGATAGAGGGATAGATAGAGGGATAGATAGAGGGATAGATAGAGGGATAGATAGAGGGATAGATAGATAGATAGAGGGATAGATAGAGGGATAGATAGAGGGATAGATAGAGGGATAGATAGATAGATAGAGGGATAGATAGATAGATAGAGGGATAGATAGAGGGATAGATAGATAGATAGAGGGATAGATAGAGGGATAGATAGAGGGATAGATAGATAGATAGAGGGATAGATAGATAGATAGAGGGATAGATAGAGGGATAGATAGAGGGATAGATAGATAGATAGAGGGATAGATAGATAGATAGATAGATAGATAGAGGGATAGATAGAGGGATAGATAGAGGGATAGATAGAGGGATAGATAGATAGATAGAGGGATAGATAGAGGGATAGATAGAGGGATAGATAGAGGGATAGATAGATAGATAGAGGGATAGATAGATAGATAGAGGGATAGATAGAGGGATAGATAGATAGATAGAGGGATAGATAGAGGGATAGATAGAGGGATAGATAGATAGATAGAGGGATAGATAGATAGATAGAGGGATAGATAGAGGGATAGATAGAGGGATAGATAGATAGATAGAGGGATAGATAGATAGATAGATAGATAGAGGGATAGATAGAGGGATAGATAGAGGGATAGATAGAGGGATAGATAGAGGGATAGATAGAGGGATAGATAGAGGGATAGATAGAGGGATAGATAGAGGGATAGATAGAGGGATAGATAGAGGGATAGATAGAGGGATAGATAGAGGGATAGATAGAGGGATAGATAGAGGGATAGATAGAGGGATAGATAGAGGGATAGATAGAGGGATAGATAGAGGGATAGATAGAGGGATAGATAGAGGGATAGATAGAGGGATAGATAGAGGGATAGATAGAGGGATAGATAGAGGGATAGATAGAGGGATAGATAGAGGGATAGATAGAGGGATAGATAGAGGGATAGATAGAGGGATAGATAGAGGGATAGATAGAGGGATAGATAGAGGGATAGATAGAGGGATAGATAGAGGGATAGATAGAGGGATAGATAGAGGGATAGATAGAGGGATAGATAGAGGGATAGATAGAGGGATAGATAGAGGGATAGATAGAGGGATAGATAGAGGGATAGATAGAGGGATAGATAGAGGGATAGATAGAGGGATAGATAGAGGGATAGATAGAGGGATAGATAGAGGGATAGATAGAGGGATAGATAGAGGGATAGATAGAGGGATAGATAGAGGGATAGATAGAGGGATAGATAGAGGGATAGATAGAGGGATAGATAGAGGGATAGATAGAGGGATAGATAGAGGGATAGATAGAGGGATAGATAGAGGGATAGATAGAGGGATAGATAGAGGGATAGATAGAGGGATAGATAGAGGGATAGATAGAGGGATAGATAGAGGGATAGATAGATTCCCTGTGAGCACACGCTGCATTTCTCCCGAGCGGTAATGTGTTGTTCACATACATTTGCATACTTCCCAGGGGGCAATGCTCTAGAATCACTGCGTTGAGAAACACGTGATGGTGTCTCCGCAGTGGATATGTTGATCTCCCTAAGGTCAACAATGCTTGCTTGTTCACATTACCGGCCGTGGGAATTGCCCTGTGGTTACCTCTGCTGTCTCGTTGCGAGGCTGCATTCATTCAGCGCTGTGCGTCAGTCGCGGCTGGATGCAAGCATCGCAGGACGTGGATTACGCCGGAGCTGTGTGTTTCGGGGGGGTGTGTTAATAAAGGGGTGAACTAGGGGCTTTTTGTGTTTTATTTAAAATAAAAGGATTTTTCGGGGCGTGTTTTTTTCACTTTACTCACGGGTTGATCATGTCAGCTGTCACAGACGCTGCCATGATCAAGCCTGCACTTAAATGGCGGCGATGCGCTGTCATTTAACTCATTATTACCTGGATAGCCACAGCATCACGGCATCTGGAAGAGACGGTAACACGCTGGGACTGTCGCATAATGGATGCGACAGTCCCGGGGCAGCTGCGGCTGATATTCTCGGCTGCGGGAGGGAGGGGGACATTAACCCTGGCCCTCGCCCTCCCCAGCGGGCCGCCGCTGTGTGCTTACCTCGGTTGGACGGTAAAAATATGGCTGAGCCCACATTTTTTTTTTTATATTATATATATATATATGTCCGCTTGCTTTCTATGTGTATTCTATGTGTGGAGTGTGATGTGTTCTATGTCTGTGTCTGATCTGTGTGTGTTTACTTTCTGCTCTGCTTCCTCGTCCTGTCATAATGACATCACTTCCCTGCAAACCGCAGGCAGCGATGTACATTACCGCAGGTAAACCGCGAAATACCGCAGGGAATAACGCAGGAAAACGCAATGGCCCACACAGAATTTGCTGCCTGCGTTATTCCCTGCGGGATTTCACAATTACATGGCAGTCAATGGAGTGAAATCCCGCAGCGACGTGCGGAAAAGAAGTGACATGCAATTGTTTTTGCTGCGGGAATCCCACAGCAAAACATGCAGGTGTCAAAACCCGCATAGTGCGCACAGCATTTTTTTTTCCCATAGGTTTTGCTGGTGAATCACTGCAGAGATGTTATGAACATAACATGCAGCGAAACATGCAGCAAAACCGCAGAAAATCCGTGGAAAAAAAACGGCAAGTGCGCACAGGGCCTTATTATGTATTTTTCGACCACCATTGATTCACAGTTCAGTACACCAGAAAAGATTACATACAGATATAAAATTACAATGCCAGACTGGTACAGAGGGGAGAGGGCCCTACCCTTGTGGGCTTACAATCTACAGGATAATGGGAAAGGACACAGTATGTTGGGGGGTTGCGGGGGTTCTCGGGGTGGTGAAGTGGAAGCGGCGTCACTGCAGGCTGCAGATTTCTTGAAGAGATGGGTTTTCAGGTTCCATCTGCAACTTATCCATTTGGTCTACAATTTGACTATTTGGGGCACAGAATTCCTCATAATGGGGGGATACTAGGGAGAAGTCTTGGAGGCGATTGGGTAAGGTACAAGAATGTAATTCAGAGATACATGGAGCAGACGAATTATGGACGGCTTTGTAGGTTAAGTAGTTTGAACTGGATACCTTGGAAATTGGGAGCGAATTAAGAGATTTCCAGAGGGGAGAAGCAAAGGAGTAGAGAGGTGGATTAGTTGACGGCAGACTTAAGAATTGACTAGAGAGGTGTGAGAGTGTTAGCACAAAAGGCCACAGGAGGATTTTGCAGTAATTGAGGTAGGAGATTATGAGGACAAGCATTAGTATTTTTACAGCACTACTGGTGCTGGAACATACTTTTCCTCACTTCCCAGCATGCACTGG